>NW_024082262.1:0-33962 GCF_003009895.1 Hyaena hyaena | reverse complement strand
GAGCACTGCTATATCCAAGAAGGCTCTTTGACTTTCCAGGGCCTACCCTTTCAGAGAGTGTTTTTTGAATGGTATCCCCTGGTCTCTCTTGTTGGGACCTTGGTTATTTTATTTTCCTATTCGTAGTGATATTTGGGACTCTCCACCTTGTGCACTCTAGCTTGTTTCTTGAGGTAGCCGTTAGAAGGCTCTCTCAGTGGATTCTGCGTCTTTTTTCTCCCAATCTCTCAGGTTTTGTAAGGTTTCCAATGGCTTCGGATCTTTTCTGTGTGATGTATGGGCGCGAGTGCAAGTACGGAGCTCCTTACTTCTCCGCCATCTTGCCCTCTCTCCCCCTCTTTAAGTTCTTAATTAGCCCATTCATACTTTAGTAGAATGGTCTTTAGTCACCAATTATTTCTTATCTTTCCAAATTTTTTCTTGTCACTGATTTTGAGTTTCATAGCATTTTGCTCTGAAAATATGTACAGTATGATCTCGATATTTTTATACTTGTTGTGGACTGATTTGTTTCCCAGTACATGATCTATTCTAGAGAACGTTTCATGTAGACTGGAGAAGAATGTGTATTTTGCTGCTTTAGAATGAAATTTTATGAATATATCTGTTAAGTACATCTGGTCCAGTGTGTCATTCAAAGCCATTGTTTCCTTGTTGATTTTCTGTTTAGATGATGTATCCATTGATGTAAGTGGGGTGTTGAAGTCCCCTACTATTATGGTATTATTATCAATGAGTTTCTTTATGTTTGTGATTGATTTATATATTTGTTTGCTTTTACATTTGGAGCATAAATGTTTACAATTCTTAGATCTTCTTGGTGAACAGACCCCTTAATTATGATATAATGCCCTTCTTCATCTCTTGTTACAGTTCTTATTTTAAAGTCTAGATTGCCTGATATAAGTATGGCTACTCCGGCTTTCTTTTGTTGACCATTAGCATGAAAGATGGTTGTCCATCCTCTTACTTTCGATTTGAAGGTGTCTTTAGGTATAAAGTGGGTCTCTTGTAAATAGCATATAGATGGATCTTGTTTTCTTATCCATTCTGTTACCCTATGTCTTTTGATTGGAACATTTAGTCCATTGACATTTAGAGTGAGTATTGAAAGATATGAATTTGTTGCCATTATGTTGCCTGTAGAGTTGGAGTTTCTGGTGGTATTCTGTGGTCCTTTCTAGTCTTTGTTGACTTTTGTGTTGTTTGTTTGTTTTTACTGTCTTTTCTCCGCTCTTAGAGTCCGCCCTTGAAATTTCTTACAGAGTTGGTTTAGTGGTCATGAGCTCCTTTAATTTGTTTTTCTGGGAAACTTTTTATGTCTTTTCTATTTTGATGACTGCCTTGCGGGATAAAGAAATCTTGGCTGCATATTTTTCTGATTCAGCACATTGATTATATCCTGCCACTCCTTTCTGGCCTGCCAAGTTTCTGTAGTTAGATCTGCTGCAAACGTGATATGTCTTTCCTTGTAGGTTAAGGCCTTTTTTTCCGCTTGCTGCTTTCATGATTCTTTCCTTGCCTCAGTGTTTTGTGAATTTGACTCTGATATGCCTTGTTGATGGTCAGTTTTTGTTGAATCTTGTGGGAGTCCTCTGTGCTTCCCGGATATTGATATCTGTGTTTTTTCCCAGGTTAGGGAAGTTTTCCTCTATGATTTGCTAATATAATCCTTCTACCCCTTTTTCTCTCTTCATCTTCTGGAATTCCTATGATTATGATGTTGTTCCTCTTTAATGAGTCATTGATTTCTATAATTCTTAAATCAAGCCCTTTTGCCCTTAGTCTCCATCTTTTTTTCTGCTTCATTGTTCTCCATAAGTTTGTCATCTATATCGCTGATTCTCTGCTCTACTTCATCCCTCCTTGCCACTGGCATCCATTCAAGATCACAGCTCAGTTATAGCATTTTTTAATTTCAATCTGACTAGCTTTTATCTCCACAGAAAAGGATTCTAACCTGTTTTCAACCCCAGCTAGTATTCTTATTATCGTGATTCTAAATTTTGGTTCAGACACATTGCTTATATATTTATTGATTAAGTCTCTGACTGTCGTTTCTTCCTGTTCTTTCTTTTGGGATGAATTCCTTTGTTTCATCATTTTGAAGGAAGCAAAGGAATTAATAAGGTAAAGAAAAAGTTAAAATTTTTAAAAATTAAAAAGAACTCAAAAAATCAAATAAAGGATTCCAAATCCTAGGTGTGCTCTGATCTGGTTGTTGAAAGGAGCTTTATAGATTAGAGAAAAAAGGGAAATATAAGAAAAGAAAAAAAAGAAAATGTTTGAAAATTTGAAAAAATGAATACAGTGTAATACAATGAAATAAAATGATGGAAGTAAAAAAATAGAATTTGAAAATTTTACAAAATAAGTTTAAAAAGTAGTCGAAAAAACATTAGAGAAAAATATTTTAATAGAAATGGAAAATAAAAATAATTTCTCTTTCTGTATTCAAGATTAAGAACACAAAAGGAAAAAAAAATTGAATAGATGGACCAGCAAACAAACTGAAGTACAATTGAAATTACATTGGTTTCCCCTAGAGGTAGAACTATGAAGCATTTTATAGTTTGTAAACTGAGCAGGTGGAGAGACTTGTGTTATTCCTGAAGAGTGAGATTGGCTCAGTTGGGCGGGGCTTAGTGTAACCGCTCCATTCTTCACTACATGGCGCTGCTTAGCTTATTAGGGTTGATTGCTGTAGAGCCTGTAAAGGTGTATACGCATGCGCGGGGGAGGTGAAAATGGCGTTACCCGATCTCTAGTATCAGAAATCTGTGCTCTCCTCGAAGAGCAATATGCATCTCCCTTTGTCTCCGGCTTCCATCCACTCCCAATTTTTATACTGTCTGTGACCAAGCCATCAGGTTGTCAGGCGGCACCTCCTTCCTGAGTTTATCTCAGATGCGGCGCAACCCCTCCTGTCTGAGGGACTGCAGCGTTGACCCGCTCAGACCTTCTGGGGGAAGGTCTCAATGAGCAATGGCCAGTGCTGGCCCACCCCCAGGAACGTTCGTAAGACCGCGCTGCTGCCAATGCCCAGGGACTGCAGCTGCGTGCCAGCCCGCCTGAGAAAAAGTTTGCGTGATCTTGTAGTAGCGGCGGTTCAGAGATTATGGTAAGTCACAAGTCACATCTGGCATCAGGCTTCCCCATTAACGTCCTTGTTCCAGAACCGGCCCCAGGACCCTGACGACCTGGTTCCCTGCTCCTAGGGATTTGCCCTTGGCACCAGAACACCACCAGGTGCTGCGGAGTTTCAGAGTCTGTGCTCCCCCTTTTTATAGAGTCTTAATGGAATTTAAACCCTCTCCTTTCTCCCTTTTTAGTTCAGTCCCTGCGGCTGTTTCCTCTTTTCACTTTCTCTCCAGCTGCGTTTGGGAGGAGGATGCTTTTCCCTTAATCTTCCCCCCCCACCCCATCCTCTCTCCACAAGGAAAAACAGCTCCCTGCCCTCCCGTGGCTTTCTCCCCCAGTTCACATCTCTGTGCTGTGTACCTGCTGAGTTTACAGGTGCAGGTCGTGAAGATTGTTGTGTTAATCCTCAAATCAGTTTTCTAGGTGGGCAGGATGGTTTAGTGTTCATCTAGCTGTATTTCAGGGACAAGAGACACAAAACAAAACCCTTCCGTGCTGTTCCTCCATCTCGGCCACTCCCTCCCTTTCATGTGAATTTTAAAATCTCTTTGTGAATTTCTTTTTGAAAAAAAAACTTTCAGGAAGTTGGATTGAGTTTGTATTGAATATATATAGATCTATTTAGGTGAAACTGGTATCTTAACCTATTGACCAGAGTATTTCTCTTCCTTTTCCTGGGTAGGCCTTCATTGTTTTACAGGTTTTATATTATCTTTTATTTTTTATTTATTTTTGAGATAGGGGTGCAGAGGGGGCAGGGGCAGAGAGAGGGAGGAGAGAGAGAATCCCAAGCAAACTCCGCACTGTCAGCACAGACACCAAGATGACGCACAATCCCACTCACCTGTAAGTCATGACCTGCACTTACATCAAGAGTCAGACACTTATCAACTGAGCCACCCAGGTGCCCTGTTTTAAAGTTTTTGATTTGCAAATCTTGGGTTCCTTTTTGTATTTATATTTTTTTTTACTGCTATTTTAAAGGGTATTTTTGTGTGACTTGGTGGCTCAATCGTTAAACATCTGACTTCAGCTCAGGTCAATGTCTCATGGTTTGTGAAGAGCCCCGCATTGGGTGAACTCCAGCACATCTTTGGTGAATATGAGTCCCGCTTCAGGTGAGCCCTGCTTTTCTCTTTCTCTTTCCCTCTGTCTCTCTCTCCCTCATTTGCACACTTTTTCAAAAAATAAAGGCTATTTTTCCTTTTTTTTCTTTAATACTTTATTGTCAAGTTGGTTTCAAAGTAACACCCGGTGCTCATCCCAACAAGTGCCCTCCTCCATGCACATCACCCCCCTTCCCCTCTCCCCCAGCCCCATCAGCCCTCACTTTGTTCTCAGTATTCAAGAATCGCTCATGGTTTACCTCCCTCCCTCTACCCAACTATTTTTCCCCTTCTCCTCCCCCATGGTCCTCTGTTAAGTTCCTCCTAATCCACCTATACGTGCAAACATATGGTATTTGTCTTTCTCTGCCTGACTTATATCGCTCAGCATAACACCCTTGAGTTCCATTCACATTGCTACAAATGGCCAGATTCTTTCTCATTGCCATGTAGTATTTCATTGTATAAATAAACCACATCTTCTTGATCCATTCGTCGGTTAATGGACATTTAGGCTCTTTCCATGATTTGGCTATTGTTGAAAGTGCTGCTATGAACATTGAAGAACAGATGCCCCTATGCATCAACCCTCCTGTATCCCTTGGGTAAATTCCTAGCAGTGCTATTGCTGAGCATCGTTTCATGTGTTTGGCCATCTGGATGTCCCCTTTGGAGAAGTGTCTGTTCATGTCTTCTGCCCATTTCTTCACTGGATTATTTGTTTTTCAGGTGTGGAGTTGGTGAGTTCCTTATAGATTTTGGATACTAGCCCTTTATCTGATATGTCATTTGCAACTATCTTTTCCCATTCCATTGGTTGCCTATTACTTTTATTGATTGTATCTTTTGTCCTGCAGAAGCTTTTTATCTTGATGAGGTCCCAATAGTTCATTTATGCTCTTGATTCCCTTGCCTTTGGGGATGTGTGAAGTAAGAAATTGCTGCGGTTGAGGTCAATGAGGTTATTTCCTGCTTTTTCCTCTAGGGTTTTGATGGTTTCCTGTCTCACATTCAAGTTCTTTATCCAGTTTGAGTTTATTTTTGTGTATGATGTGAGAAAGTGACCTAGTTTCATTCTTTTGCATGTTGCTGTCCATTTCTCCCAGCACGATCTGTTAAAGAGGCTGTCGTTTTTCCATTGGATACTCTTTCGCACGTTGTCAAAGATTAGTTGGCCATAAATTTGTGGGTCCAATTCGGAGTTCTCTATTCTATTCCATTGCGCTTTGTGTCTGTTTTTGTGCCAGTACCATACTGTCTTGATGATGACAGCTTTGTAGTAGAGACTAAAGTCTGGGATGGTGATGCCTCTCGTTCTGGTTTTCTTCTTCAATATTACTTTGGATATTTGAAGCCTTTTGTGGTTCCATACAAATTATAGGATAGTTTGTTCTACCTTTGAGAAGAATGCTGATGCAGTTTTGATTGGGATTGCAATGAATGCGTAGATTGCTTTGGGTAGTAATGACATTTTAACTATATTTATTCTTCCGATCCATGAGCATGGAATGTTTGTCCATTTTTTTGTGTCTTCAACACATAAAGGCTATTTTTAAAATTCAGTTTCTGATTATGGGTTAGTGATCTATAGGAATATAATTTATTTTATTATATTAATCCTGTATTATTTAATATTACTAAACTTGTATAAGCTTATGAGATTTTTCTCTACATAGATGATAACAATATCTACAAAGACAGTTTTACTTCTTTTGCAATCTGAATGTTGTTTACTCCTTTTCCTTGCCTGTTTGTACTGACTAGAGCCTTCAATACAGTATTAAATAGATACGGTAAGAGCAAATACCCTTGTCTTCTTGGTTATTTTCGAGGGGAAGCATGTAATTTCTCACCATTACCATACGGTGTTAGCTGCGGGATTTTCCTAGATGCCCTTCACTTGATTGAAGATTTTTTTATTGGAAATGGATGGTGGACTTTATAAAAGTTATTTTTGTTAGTTAAGATGACTATTTTTTGTTTTTAATATGGTTATCAGGGATGGATGATGGAATTTTATAAAAAAATTTAAATAAGATGATAATTTTTTTGTTTTTAATATGGTTAATTACACTAACTGATTTTGAATTTTAAGCCAAGTTTGCACTCCATTGATAAATTAATCGTGACATGCATTATCCTTTTTTGTATTGTTAGATTCATTTTGCTAAAATTTTGCTTGAAAATTTGGTGTGCATATTAACAAAGTATACCACTTGATATGTTTCATTGTTTTGTAACACCTTGGTACAGGTGTGCTGTACAGGGTGCTGCTGTTTCATAGAGAGAGTTGAGCATTTTTTGCTTTTCAGTTTTTTGGAAGAGATTGTGTAGAATTATTATTGCTTCCTTAAAGATTTGATGGAACTAATCCATAAAGTTAACTGGCCTGGGAATATTCTTTGTTGGTATTTTTTTAACTTCAAATTCACTTTCTTTAAAAAATATAGAATAATTCATGATATCTATTTCTTCTTGAATGACATTTCATAGTTTGTGTCTTGCAGAAATATTTTCATTTCATCAACGCTGTCAAACTTAAGAGCATAAAATTATTCATGATGTTCATTCATTATCTTGTGTATATCTATAGAATCTATATTGATATCATCTACTCAATCCAGGTATTGGTAATTTATTTCTTTTTTCTCTTTTTGCTGATCAGTGCAACTAAGAGATTTATCACTTTGTATTGGTTAAACTAAAACTAGTTTCAGTTTCACTGATTTTCTGTATTGTTTTTTGTTTTTCTTTTTCGTGGATTCTCACTCTTATTTTGATATATTTAAATTTTTTCACATGTCTAGAGTTTATTTTATTTTCCTTTTCCCAGTTTTTTAAGTTGAGGTTGTTTATTTGAAAGCTATTCTTTCCTCATATATGCATTTAGTGCTATAAATCCGTACCCCCCCACCCCCCAGTATACTTATGCTACCTTCACAGCAAACCACAAGTTCTATTATGTTGTTTTTTCCTTCTCATTCAGTTAAAAATATTTTCTAATTTCCTTTCTGATTTCTTTTGTCAGCCATGGATTATTCAGAATTTATTATTTCATTTCGAAATATTTGGTAATTTTCCAGATATCATTTAAGAATCAGTCTCTAATTCCATTGTGAAAGAGAACATTCTTTGTATGACTTGGCTTCATTTAAATTAATTGGCTCAGAAATAATGTATTCTATGGCTCAGAATATTATGTATTTAATACATTTTCCCTTTGCACTTAAAAATAATGTACATTCTGCTGTTCTGCAAATATCTATTAAGTCAAGTTAGTTGAAATTGTTTTGTATAATATTACTGATATTATGTCTATGTTTTATATCAATTATTGAAAGAAGAGTATTCATATCTTTGGCTATAATGGTGAACTTGTCTACTTCTTGTCTATTTTTATAGTTCTAGTTGTTTATGCTTTAAGTATTCTATGTTTGGTTATTAAGGTCATAGATTTTTTTAAATGTTAGGTCCTTTTGATTAATTTCTCAGAATCAATTCTGTTTGATACTTAACATAGCCACTGAAAGGCTTATTTTGTCTGGTATTAACATGGGCTATTTTTTTTTTCTATCATTTTACTTTTAATGTTTTTGTCTTTTTATAAGGAGTGTTCCTTATCTGTATCATATAGTTTTGACTTACTATTTTATCCAGTCTAAAAATCTCTTCCTTTTTTATTTGGAATGTTTAGACACCAGTAGTTCAATGTTATTACTGATATAGTTAAATTTTATCCTCTGGTCTTGCTATCTATTTTCTTCTTGTCCAATCTATTCTTTGTTCCCACTCATTCTGTCTTCTTTGGGATTTGTTATGTTTAAGTTTTATTTCCTTTAGTGTCTAAAGGAATAAGCTCTCTTTGTTCTTTTAGTGGTTGTTTTAGGGTAGTGTAAACATCTTTAATTTATCACAGTCTACCCTCAAGTTACTTTTGTCTATTTTTGTCTCTGATGAAACTTCACTTGTCTCAAAATCGTCTTCCACACATGACTGTATCCATGTTTAGTTAGCTCTCCCTATTCTGATCACTGTAGTTTCCATTAGTAACAAAGTTTGTATTCACAGCCTTGGATTACCGTACTATCCCTTTTGGTTTCTTTATAATACGTTCATGCCTTAGTAACAATGGAGCTTTCTTTGTAATATCCTTGATCTTGGGATTTTTTCTTCTTCAAAGTAGCTACTAACATCTATCATAAACCTAGTGTTCCACACAGTATAATTAGGAAATCCAAGTGTTTTAAAAGACCATGGATTATAGCTCAGAGAGCATGGACTTCAGTTCCAATTTAATAAAAACTCATGTTAAAAACATTGGCAAATTACTTAATCTCTCTAGGCTTTAGTTTCTTCATTTGTATAATAAAGCTACGTGATTTCTAAAGTTCTTTTAAATTTTAACACACTCAGACACCATTTTCTTAGCTACAACGAAAAGTACTCTATAGGAGTATTTATAAACTTGCAACTTCTTATTTTTCAATTAATATTTTCATTATTTTAGTGATGGTTAAAATAGAAGACTCAGAAGAGTAAGCTCAACCTTTTATCTCAAATGAATGAATGAGTGAATCTATGTAGTCCCCTCCCACCAAGACAGAATTGCGTTATATATAAAGCCTAACACATGGAAATTTAATGTGCACTCAACCAAATGAGTAGACATTAATTGGAATATATACACAAGTTCATTAATTTTGTATGCTTATGGTTCAAGAAGTTTAGCTAGTGGTGAAATTGGCATTAAACCTTTATGAATCTATGAAACACATGCATAATACATATATGCATACATACATGCATATATACACATATATGTACATGCATACATGTACAGGGACAATTGAACAGGGATAATCAAAAATCAATTACACTTGGTTAATCGCTGCTCAATTATGTTGAGCATGTGTGAGTGAGTAGGTTATTGGTATCAGTTAACAAAGGTTGTTGGATATTTAATTTAACTGATTAAATGCTTTCCTATCTCTTCCACTTGAGAGGCTTTCTGAGATGATTTACTATCTTTGGGATTATTATTTAACATAAGTACAATATTAAGATGATTGGAGTCTTCTTACATTGCTTATAGTCAAATATGTTTAGCTTCTTTAAATCTGAGTGGTTTATATATTACTTGTTTTCTCAAGGTCTTAAAGACAAAATACTTTAGAATTACTAAACCAGAAAAAAGGAAGTTGGTAGTAAAGTGGATAATTATAGAACTATGTAGTAAAAGGACTGTGATAAAGTCACAGAATTTTTACCAATGCTGCTTGCTATACCTGACAAATTACTTTTCAATTATTATTTAAATTATGTAGTTCTTAAATATAGTCACGTATCCTGATTAAACACCATCTGGAAGTTTGGGGGGGAAAGTAACTACCAATCCTCTTTATATTTTTAATTAGCATTTAGTCTGAATTATACTTATGACTTCATTTGTATTAAATATTTATAGATCACAGCTATTGCTGAATATTTACAACATTGGACATCATAAATTGGATTTCAAAGGGAAAGAACAAAATTGCCTGTCCTTTCTTGACACTAATGCAACTTTAGAATTGCTTTATGGGGGAGAGATATTAACTTTCTTGTCTCAATAACGAATCCCAAAACCATATTTGATCTTTTCATATTTTTCTGTTTCCTTGGTTTGTTAAATTCTCTTGTATACATCTTCTTTAATAGCATTACTTGAAGGGCAATGTTTTATAGCATATAAGATCACATCTAAGGAATCAGCTTTCTGGGTTTGAACCCAGCTCTGTATCAATGATGGGTAGTCTGTGAATATACTTCATTTTCTTTACTACAAAATGGGGATAATAGGATTGGTATTAGGAATAAATACACGTACACCCACACACTTACACAAACAGGTCTGTAACATGGCTTGATATATGGTGAGTACTACACAGATATTTGCTAATTAATAAATCCTCCTTTTCTCACACACTCTTTTTTTTCCTTTTACTCTAACTTCTTGCTAATTTATTTACCTTCTCTTCAATACTTTTACTCATGGTTGGTTTACTCCATTTTGTATCCAGATTTCCATTAGAAAAATCATTTTTAATTATATTTACCTTTTCAGAAATGTAAAATTTCCCTTTCAGACTAAAGTACAAGAACACTTTATGAGATCTAAAGTGTCTAAAATAACAAATGCTAAATATTATTAGCTATCCTTTATTTATATGCTGCATCAATTTGTCCTTATTCTGTACAATAAAAGCACCAAGATTTTGGCAAATAATCAAGTAGTGCACATGTCGCTGAATGTAAGTGGTTTAGCAGCCATCATTTTCTTGATTTTATCTAATTTAATTTTTTATTATCAGGAGAAGAGCTTTATAAATCAAACTTTATTGCTGACTAATTCTGTTTGTATTGCAGTACGCAATGAGATATACTAGAAAGTGTCCAGAAAACCATTGAAAATCTGTGCTCATGGTAGTCCTAGTTCATATATTTCTTGGCACCTAGATATTGATCATCATGTTTTGAGCAGAGTGTTTATATTAGCAGTAATAAAAGGGAAATTCTTCTGTGAGATTAAGAACATGTTTTTTCCCCATTTATCAGTATCTCACTTTTAAAATTTATAATTGCAAAATATTTTTCTTTTTTTTTTAATTTTAATGTTTTATTTATTCCTGAGAGAAAGAGAGACAGCATGAGCAGGGTAGGGTCAGAGAGAGAGAGGGAGACACAGAATACGAAACAGGCTCCAGGCTCTGAGCTAGCTGTCAGCACAGAGCCCGACGCGGGGCTAGAACCCATGAACGGTGAGATCATGACCTGAACTGAAGTTGGACGCTCAACTGACTGAGCCACCCAGGCGTTCCCAAAATATTTTATTTCTTATCTTTACAAATTAGTAATGTTAAAAGAGCTTTTAAACCCATAGCAACATTTCATCCTGTGTAAACTTATGCAGTGATATGGTATGAATGCGGTATCAATAACCTGAATAAATAGTCTTGGGTTTGTCTGGATATCATTTTCTGGGGTTGTGTTCTTGCTCTGAGATACTGTACCAATGAGATTAAGGTACTATTTAAAACTACTTAGAATACCTTGGTGACTTTCACAACTCACGTGAATCTAACTAAACAGTTATGGAAAGGAAAAATTTCCTTCTTAAATTTTTTTTTTTTACCTGCTTTTAGCTGAGTCTTAATGTTTCTTGATGCCTAAACCTCCTTTCATGAGGGTGTATTTATATTGTTACTCTTTTGTGTTTTGTTCAGATCATCCTGTCTCTGCCTTCATTGCTCGGTAATTCAATTAATCCTAATCATTCTTGTCTTTATTATCACCTCCTCCCATGGGAAGCTTCCAAATATAATGATATGTTGGATGATTTAAATTTTTTCATTGATGCTATAGTAGGACCAATTTAAAGTATTTTATTGAAATGCAAATTTCATACATTTAAAATTTTATGTACTTGAATATATATGTTTAATTAAATGGTTATGGAGTAGGAGGAAGGGACATCAGGACAATTATACTATCTTTTTCTGATGCCATTTTCAGAAGATAAGGCCTTCTACATAAGCAAATATACACTCATTATTTTGATTAAAAAAATAAAGACAACTCAAGATAAATTGGAAAGTGGGAAGCCAAAAGTCCTTATCGCAATAGTTCAAGAGACAAATTTATAATTCATTGTTTTTTTTTCATCCTTCCCTCTTTGTTACTTTCTGCATATATACAACCAGGAATGCAAGACATAGTATTTATAAGTTAACCTCACATAGCTCAAGTTCATTTCTAAAGATTTGCAGACTATTTAAAAATTAAGGCATTACTTACACCTCTACTAATGATGCAATAATTTGAGGGAAGATGAGATACTCTGTGCAGATTCCAGACAGTAAACATAATTCAGAGCCTTTTCTAAAGGTCTGTAGAACATTCCCTCTAAAATGTTAACAATATTAGCACATAGGTCATTTTAAAGACTCAGAGAAAATGAAAGATTGGTCAGGTATTTTTTGATGTACGGCATTAAAGGAGTCAGGATGTGAGAATGCATAGAAGGGACTGGAAGCATGAGCATTACTTGATGTTGTCACAGAAGTATAAATGGAGGGAAATAGAAGATGCAAAAGGAGATGAGATACATAAAATGAGATAAGGATATCCTTGATTTTTTTTCCCAAAAAGTCAGTTTTGATGGCTTTTTTCTTAATGTATCCCTGATTCCTGAACATGGTAATGCATTTACAAACTCATACTATGCCTAGATTCACACAAATGGGTAACTCTTTTCTAATTGTAGGAAAGTAGAAAACTTGCCATAATGTTTAATTTGTCTCATGTGTCTCTCTTCATTTTCATTTTATGCCTATTCTAGTGACTTATTGTGGGTAAAAAACATATTTGCTTAAAAAATACACTAAAATGGTTTCAAATGATGGTCATGTTTTTCCCTCATTGGAAATAAGAGAACAGATGCACACTTTAACTGTTACACAAAAATTACAGGTTCCTAAACCAAAAATAGTTCCCTTAATATGTATGTGCTGTATCTTCATTGCCATTTTCCTCTGAAATGTTGAGACTGACAGCTGTTATTAATAGGTAGGTTGATTGTGGGTATTTTTTTTCATTCAGCTAAAACACTTTCTCCTGCTTTGAAAAGAGTGAGATAATTCTCCATATTAGGGACCTGAAACATTAAATTTGCCATATCCTTTATAATTCACACTTGAGCTTTGGGTACACTTTCTCTTACCTATTCATGTTATTTTTGTGTTGTTTCTATGTCTTGATGCTTGTTGAATGTAAAACAATTTTGCCTTATGGCAAAATGAAGTGAGAAAACAATTTATGGAAGTAATTCTAGTTTCCTCCCCAAATCAATAATTTTTTTAACTGTGAAGAGGAAAAATGATTATATTAATCTACATAACATAAATCAGTTTACAAAAAGCAATCATATTATCCTTAAAATAAACATTTTGGCCTATGTTTCAATTTTTTTCTGGTGTGCTCAGTTTAAGAGTAAAAATGACTAGCAATGCTTTTTTTTTTTTCTTCACCTTAAAAATTTTTATAGCAATTTATTTTTAAGGAGACTACTAAAAACAACTAAACAAAACACTATATGTTGTGGAGAATAATGAAAATGATGTTGATGTTAAAAATGCTTTCTTAGTATAAAGGGCAAGTAGAAACTAATAGTGGAGACTTGACTCCAAGCTTTATGAAGGAGGGGAATTTTTCTCAGTCACTCCCGAATTCCCTGTTTTCTAGAGCAGTGACAAGCTCAGAGTAGTTGACAATTATTAATAAATCAATAAGATATTATCACTTAAAGTTTGTTAAAACCAGTTCTGTTTCATATTATGCTTACTTTGTGGGGGAGATTAAGAGCTATTTCCACAAACAGATAAAATATATAGTTAAGAGACAAAAACTTATTATTCTATTTAGTTGTTAAAATTATACCCACATTATCACACCATTGATTTAATTGTGATTTAATACCCTAGTAAGTGAGTTGAGAGTATTCAAAGTGCCTCTGAAAATGTTGATTTTACTGGTCTTCCCATTTCTTCCATTGAAGTGATATGTTTAAAATCACCTTATTAAAATATATTTTTAAATAATGTTATGCATTTAAAGTCATTGGATAAAAAGGTTACCAATGATCTTGTTTTTGAAACCCCTAAAATCTATTTTTTAAAGTTAAAAATAACAGTAAGAGTTTGTTATAATTCCCATACTTTCTTTTCATGTTAACAATATAAAAGTAACCAATGTAGCTTTTTTTTTTTTTTTACTCAGGTATGAAGGGAAAATCCCATTTTCCAGTTCTTATGTTTGTTTCCAAAAATTATCAGTATTTTTTTCTCTAAAATTTTCTATAAAATGTGCATGTCATCATTGAGTATAAAGTAGTTGCTAATGAGTGTATTGAATAAGGACCATCTCTCTTTCTGCTTCTTTAGGTACATTAAGGTTTTTGCACCTGAATAAAGCACTAATATTCTTTACCTATTTGGTTTATTTTTTTAATCACAAATGTTAAATCCATCTAACATTGAAATTCATTAATATTGAATTAATATTGCAGATATTTTTACATGTTTATCATCCTATTGCCTGCCAAGTAGGCAGTTTTTTAGTCTGATAAAATTATATTAAATTCAAAAGTTTAAATTTAAAATAGGGCTTGTGGTTCTTTAAGATAAATTTTTATGATTATCACCTATATTTTTGATTTTCAGAATGTTATCCAAACTACAGTGTTTTTTTCAATGCAAATAAGCAATTTTCTTTCATGAGCTATGTAGAAATTTCTGTTAACCCATCTGGCTTAGAAGCCACAGCTTGAATTTTAATGAGGTAATATTATTACTGCACTTATTCCTGCAAATATTCCAGTGTTTGCTCTGTCTTGGTGATTCTGTCTATGAATGGGTCAAATTACCTTTACCTGTCTGAAAAACTTGAAAATAAATGTTGACACTCAACCATTGAGGTTCAGAGTTGTCAAATGTTTACAAATCCAAAGTGATGTACTCTAGAATTGAAACAAGGACCCCAATTTATTTAGTCTACCAAAATATATATAGTATTTATATCTATAGAATAGATGAGCTTCCTCTGGAGTTCTGTTACCTCTTTCTGGCTCCTGGGACATGGTCACCTTTAAGGAAGCAGAAATAAATAGCACACTTATGGGCTTTAAAGAGTTAATCCAAATTCATAGAGAATAACAATTATATTCAACAATAGCAATGTTACTGTAAAATATGTTTACTTGGTACGTGCTAGCAGAATTCGGCTCTTTTATATCTGGCCTTTTTGTTTACATCAGGTCACATTAGGAGAAAATGATAATCAGGATATTTAAGATTAATACTTTTCTGAAAGATAGAAGTTGATAGAATATTTTCTAAGCTGTAAGAATAATGGCACTATTTTTGGTTAAATGTTTGTTTGGAGAGGCAGAAAGGTTAGAAATTGGATAGGATTATAAGATGAGTGTTTCAGATGGGTGGCTACTGAGTTTTCTGTTGCCCTTAGAGACTTCATTTCATAATCACACAAAGTTCAAGTCATTAAGTGAAAAGAGTAAATTTACAGCATGATATAGATTTTCAGAAGTCTTAATTAAAAATCACAGAACTTTAGAAAATTGAGAAATGCCCTCTCTTGACACTTCATCTCCTGTGTTATTTGATTATCTGATTTAAATATGTGTTTAATTAATTAGTACTAGTATGAAATAGCCTAGATAGAATTAGAGTAAATGCCCTCTCGTTGTGAGGCAATTTTGCAGTCCTAGAGAAAGGGAAATAAAAGGTTATTGACTAAAGGGCTCTGGCTTTTTTTTTTTTATAGCGTCTCATTCCCCATGATACCTCCCAGGACATCACTATTCCCTGAACCACTGAGATCAGAGAAAGCAGAAATCACATATTCCCTTCCTAAGAGTTAGCAACTCTCCAATATACCGTAAATATTTTGTCTTCTTTCCTGTATGTAACACATACAGTCCAAAGTGAATTTCTCAAAGCAGAGATGAACAGAAAGTTAACACTGAAGAGCTGAGTGTAAAAGCTACCAAGTAAACTAGTAGAGGAATCAGGTTTCTATATTTAGGTCAGATCTCTGACAGCTGTTCTTTGCTTATAAAGGTGATGCTTCTTCTGACATCACATCTTCCAAATGAAGATGAAACCCATATAATTTTTCTGTTCATGAAAGTGTTCTCTATTAGTTCCTCGGGGTATGTGGGATGACGTGAACCATGTGTCAGTACAACTAGTTAGTTAAGGAGTCTGAAAAAAGAAACAAATACTGATGGGGTAACTTAATGAGACCCTTGGCTCCAAACACTAAAAAGGAAAACATTTCATTTATATAAGACAAAGAGTCTAGAAGTTTTTTTCTTTTTTTTTTTTTTTAATAGAGTCTTTTAATATTCTTTGAAGTTAAGGCTGTTCTTTGAAGCATACACTATACCATTGGCATTTGGAATCAATAATATATCATCTCACAGAAAAGGTTTATACGGTGATCTGTTCCTATGAGGAAAGATTACTTTGGAGTTTAAATTTGCTGCTTTATCCCCAGCCATCCCTCAGAGTTTCCTTACGTTGTGACTCAGGATTTCCCTACCCATGCTTTAAAAATCTGACAATTAAAGTTCTGGCTCATAAGCTCAGCAGGTTTATTACAAGTGATAGGTCCATGGATATGCAGAGACACACATAATGAGAACTCACCCTCACATACAGTAGTGGTACAATCCCTTTCTCTTTCCTCTGCCAGAGTTACAGAAAGCAAGATTCTATAAATATTTTGAGTAAAACTGTGTTTGGGGGTAGGCAGTATAATAAGGAGTCAAACAGAAGTACAGTGGCCTGACAGATTTTTGCCAAAATCAAGCCACATTCAGCTCAATCTCAGCTTCAGTCTTATAAGATAAAAATATACTAGTAATGATGTTTTTTCCCACCATAAATATGGTTGAAATATACAGTGTAAGGAAGGAGCTTTATTTTAAATCTCTACTCATGATGACTGGGAAGGACCTGTCAAAAACCTTTCTTTGTTTTATTAGCAACTACCAGAGGCTTGTGCAAATACAAGTCACTTCATTTAGGAAGAACATTTAAATTAGGCTCCAAATTTTCTGTGAATGTACTTTTTCATTCAAGGGAATACCCAGTCAAGGAAAGCCTTTAGTGATTGTTAATGAAAATATGTATCAGGAAAAATTAATAATTCAATTTTGAATCAAGAAGAAGGAACTTTGATCTCTTTTGTGATTATAAGCATTTACATTTGAGGACATGAGGTTTTGTTTGAGAATTTGCCTTTTACTATTGCTCAAGTTTTACGCAGACAGGCATAAATTACTGGTACTTTTTCATTCTAGTGTGTACATTATTGGGCAAAAGAAGAGAGGCAGGACTGGAGTAAGGTGAAGCACAACAGATTGCAGTGAATAGACCATGTGTTAGAAGGTGTCAAATATTTATTAGATATTTCATAAGCATATACAGATAAACTATATTATCTAAAACTCTTGTTTTCAGAAGCCTCTCAGCTAGACTGTAATCCCAATAACTCAAACTCAAAATTTTACTATTTTGAATCTAAGTGACATCAATCCATTCTTCTTTTTCTGGTACAAAATCTAGAACATAGGGCACAATACAGATGTTTAATAATTTTTCTTAGTGGTTGAGTAGGTGCAGTTTTATTTATTTTAGGGATATCTACCTCATACTAAATTCTGATTAAGGAGATATTTATAGTTAATATAAAACATAGCAGGAAAAATTAATTTTCAAAAATCCTTGTTCTGGTGTTAAGCAAGTTAAACAATTCTCTTCACCTCAGTTTTCTATTACATCTAAAATAATCTCTTCTGCTGCACTTATTCTCTGGAAAATGTGAAATTTCTTGATGGCTTTCACCTCTTCAATCAATAATAAAGGCCTTTTTTTCCCTCATCTTGAAGCAAGATAAAGATGGGGAAGAATCACTAGGAAAAATGTTAGTATTGATGATAAGAATGGTGCACAAAATATCTGATGCCCTTAATAATTTGACAACAGTGAAAAGGCTTCAGGTTATAATTACAATGTTTAAATAATTAAACCAAAATGATCACTACAAGCCTCAAATGTAACACTGACAAAGTGTTTTGGCAATGCGAAACAAATGTGTAACATTTCTATTCATTTCACTGTTACATAAATTAGATAAAATTTTCAGTATTATTATTTTTAAATGGAGACTCCCTTCCTGAACCACATTCCCATTTTACAAAAGACAATGTACTAAATGTACTAAACATATGGTTTGCTTACAAAACTCCCTGTAGATCCAATGCACCCTAACAATGCCTTTGTGGAAAAACTAGTTTACAGGAAGTAGATGACTAACCCAGAAGGAAGATAGTTTCCAAAGACATTGCATCAAGGATGGTTGGGTACAGAGATGACATTTTAATTTTTTATTTAGAATCCATAGAATAACTCCTGAAAAATCAGATAGGGATATTTCATTAACTTCCTGTGAGAACAAAGAACTCTTTTTTTAGCCACCCCACAACATCATTGATATAAAACGTCGTTACCACTAATTGGAATAAATTCTTACCTTCTCAATTGTAAGTCAGTGCTGTTCAAGATTTCTTTCTGATAATGTGGCAAGAGTAGCCTCACTTTCATCTATTAATGTCATATCTTGTGTGCCTGAAAAATTTGCCAGAACTGATTAGAGCAGATATTAAATGATAATTGGACATTTAGTGCTCGTCAAACAGAAAGTGACAGATGGGGCACTAATTAAATTATAGTTCTGACATTATTCACAATGGTTTATGACTCTTCAGTGATGACCTTCATGCATCTCTTCTCCATATTTTTCCCCTTTGGTGGTGAAAGAAGGATAGGAGGCTGATTGATAGAAAGGAAAACTATCTCTAAAAACACTGAGTAAAATCCAGAGATATTTTTAAATGCTGAATTTTTAAAGCTATTTATCAAGATAAAACATTTTTCTGTAGTGAAATGAATAATTATAAAACAATAGGGAAACTTACTATGAAGCTAATGAACTGTGAAAAAAATATCTAGGTAATCCTAAAAATATACAAAGACAGATTATAATGACTCTATTTCTGGAAAGGGTAAAGAACTTTGTTCTTATTTGAATGAAAAAAAATATAATTCTGATATCAGAAATGAGGATGCAGTGCTTTTTTATTAATGCCTTTTTTGTTTGTTAACTCAAGCTTGCATTACTAGTTATCTCCACCAGCTAAATGAAGAACCCTGTTGAAAAGAAAGGGGTAGGAGAGGAATTAAAAGAAATTCTAAGCCACAGTTGCTGAACCATAACTGCATTTTCTTTTTCAATTAAAAGAGAAAACGCAGTGTTGATTACTTTCTAACTTTAGTTTTTAATTTTACTCTAGTGTTTAGTAGTCTTAAAAAAAAATAGACCTGAGAGTAAAACTCAAAGACTTTGATAAGTGACGAGCAATTCTCAGAATCCTCTGTCTAGTGATTGACCATAATTTAAATTTAAAATTAAATCATTGTATGTCATATCTCTTTCCCTTAATTTTCTAGGCATACTTATTCCTGCTGATATATGTATAGGTTTAGTTACCATTAGTGATGAGACTGTTGACTAATTAGAACATTCACACACACACACACACACACAAATGAATAGAATAGGAGGAAAGATTATTTGTTTTTACTGATGTAATCTCTTCAACGTGTGAAGGTATAGAAAAAAGAGCAAATGAATGTAGAATTTATTTTTATTCTTTTATCTATGCATGTTCTGTAGTTTAGATGTGACAACCAATAAGCAAATTCAAAATAAAGGATCAAATGAAATAGAGTTGGTGCTCCAGTTGACTGGCTATCTATGGGATTGGAGAGTTTTCTTGACCCTATCAAGCCATCTTTCTTCATTTGTAAAATAACATGGCTTTATTAAAGTTTTATAAGTCTTTTTATATCTTCGAAAGTCTTCTTTTGTTATGGGTAACTTTTATGTCTTAAGTCACTAGAACCAATATATTATCAATAGCAGTTTATTTTTAAAGAAATTTAAATATATTACCAATAGCTTAATAGCCTCTATATTACTCAAAAATTTAAATGTATTCACAAGTATAATGGAAGATCAGTGTTTACAGTTTTTTCTGGTTAATAACCAATTACTCAGCTATTCAAAACCTTTACAGTGTTTCTTGTTTTCATGTTTGTTGTTGAATATGCAGGTTCCAGTTGTAGGTGTTGGAGATGTTTGTGTATGTTATTGTAGGCCTTTTAATTAAGTATTCTTTTGATGCTAAGATATTTCTCTAAATGGTTCTGAATATGAGCAACATAGGGTCCTTTGCTCTCCTGTTCTGATAACTCCAACAAATTAGAATATGAGGTTATTTGGCCATAATATATTCTTGACAAATTTTAGAGATTATGGTTTCCTTTATCCTTTCATAGGTGCGCACAGAAATGCAGAAGACAAATACAGAATTTTCTTTGTCATTCATTCATTCATTCATTTTACATTTTGATAGGAAGAAACAACTAGTTTCCTGATCGACAACTTCTAGAATTTTTTAAATTTCTTCTTGAAAATCAGAACATTTAAAGTTCTTCCATCTTCTATCTTCTGTTTTCCAAGATATGTGAGAAATTACCATTGCTAAGAGTGTTTCTACGATTCCTTCTGGAACTTAGTATCTTAAATGTCAATAAATAGACTATTGAGTTAAATTAAAGAGCTGGGTACTTTCTGCCCATTGCTCCACTTACGGTTGTTTCTCTTCCCTATAAATGTTCTTTTTAAAATTTTTTAATACTTATTTGTTTTTGAGAAAGAGAGAGAGAGAGCGAGAGAGAGAGAGAGCATGCAGATGAGCAGAAGAAGGGCATAGAGAGAGGGTGACACAGAATCTGAAGCAGGATCCAGGCTCTGAGCTATCAGCACAGAGCTTGAAGTGGGACTCAAACCCACAAACCACAAGATCATGACCTGAGCAGAAGTCAGATGCTTAACAGACTGAGCCATCCAGGTACCCCACCGTTTTCGGTTTAAATACTATTGTCCTTTGTGAAAACATGAAAATAAAATCATACCTACATAGTTTCCAGTTTTGTATTTCTTTTAACCTTTTTAACAATGATCTTCCTTAGATGGTATCAATGTTCTTTTCTTCCTGAGAAGGTCTTTTCTTTACTCATGTTTCATAAGACTTACTTTGCCTGTTAACTACCAAATACCATTTAGTTTGAACTGATCCAGAGCTAGGGTGATAATCTGAAGTCATCCTGAACATTACACATGACGAATCTTTGTTTTCATCTGAATAATATTTGAGTGAAGATATGAGCTGCTGAAAGCATAGGAATACAACTATGATTAACATGGTTTTTTAAATTAAGCTAATTATAGAATATTAGAATTTTAACATGTATTTAGCTCACTGGTATTGTAAACTCCGATGAATAATTTAAATGTCAATAGTTTGTGTTATGAAATTTTTTATTAATACATTCTTAAGTCTCCAAAAGACTTGAGAAGCGAAGAATTAATATACTATGGTGTCAAAAGTATTAACAGTCTCCACCAGAGAATTAATGTTTAGTGAATATATTTTCAGGTTAGAAGGGATTTAGAAATTAACCAGTGTATGCAATTTGAGGAGACTGAGAACAAAAATAGGATGGGGTTTTCAACTGTCACAATAGGTTAATGGTAGACCTGGCTCAAGAGTTGTCATTTGACTCTCATTGTAGCACTCTTTGAATTTTCTTGTGACTGCAATAACTTACTTAAGAGTAAGGGTGGGCAAGTTTTCTTTGTATGTATGTATGTATTTATTTTTAATAAAGAGCCAGAAATTAAACACTTTTGGTTTTCCAGCCTAAAAGGGCTCTGTTGCAACTTTTTCACTCTGTAGCCATGTAAAATATGTATCAAAACGAGTGTGACTGTGTTCCAATGAAGATATATTCTCAAAAAGAGATGACTGGCTGGATTTGGTTAATGAGCTATAGTTGGCCAATGCCTAATCTACACAATTTCAAAGCAATTTAACATTTTTAAAAATCCCAAGATGTACACTTAAATATGGTTCAAAGCATAAATTTTATGTTATATGTATTATACCCACAATAAACAAACCTAAGCAAAACTCTTAAGTAAATCACCTTATAATTTACCTATCTTTATTTTAAGAAAGGCTTGAGTAATTGGCTACCTACTTTTAAACTGATAGTGAACGAAGGCCAGTATGGAGTTTACATTAATGAAATTATTTGTTAAGTAAGTGGAATATGATAATGAGAACTCAAGAGAAAACCAAATGAATATAGTAGAGATTTTGGGGGAGTATCACGTAGAAGTCTGAAGTCTATGCCTTCAGAACCCTGCAAGGAGGCACATACCTGCTTTAGCAGGATAGCCTTAATAGGGAAACACAATCACCAAAGAGCTTTGTATTTTTATGTGGTCTAGTTTATACAGTTCAAAATAAAATATCTGTATTATTTAGCATAGTGGTATTCTTGGTGGAAAGAAAATCTTAAAAGAAACCCAGTGTTTTTCCTTGTTTTACTCATTCCTTATGATAAGCCCACAAAAGATTTTTTCTATGTTAACCTATCTAGTGGGTTTCTTAAGAAATTGATCATGCTCACTTTTTTTTTTTAATGTTTTATTTATTTTTGAGAGACAGAGACAGCGCAAGCAAGGGAGGGCTAGAGAGAGAGGGAGACACAGAACCTGAAGAGAGGCTCCAGGCTCTGAGCCAGCTATTAGTACAGAGCCTGACGTGGGGCTCGAACCCACGAACCGTGAGATCATGATCTGAGCTGAAGTTGGACGCTTAACTGACTGAGCCACCCAGGAGCCCCCATGCTCACTTTTTAAAATTCTTTTTCTCCCAACATCCTTTAAAATTTTGTGAGAGCTGGTTAGATATGAATTACCTTCTCAACATTCCCTGTTTTGCTATATAAAATCATAGTCTGCCACAAGTCAAATGATCTGTTAGCAATTCTAGGATGACAAGTAGAGTCTACTGGAACCACTCAGGCCACTCTGATATCCGTCTTAGATTATCAGTCTAGAAAAAGGTAGATCGAAGCAAAGAAGTAAATTTCAGTAAATTTTGTTTTTTCCATATATTTTTATGTCTTTACTGAGGTAGAAATCCCATATGATAAACTACACATATTTGAGATCTATAATTTTAATATATTTCTACATCCATGAAACTATTACCACAATTAAAATAATGAACATATCCATTATCTCCAAATTTTCCCTTTGCCTTCTATTTTTTTAATATAGTTTATAGTCAAGTTAGTTTCCATATAACACCCAGTGCTCATCTCAACAAGTGCCCTCCTCCATGCCCATCACCCATTTCCCCTCTCCTCACCCTGCCTTGTTCTCAGTATTTAAGATTCTTTTGTGGCTTGCCTCCCTCCCTCTTTCCAACTGTTTTTTTGAAACTCTCCCTCTTGTGCCTTCTTGTCTTTCTCATCCCATCCACAGGGAACCACTGATCTAGTTTATGTCACTATAGATTAATTTGCATTTTCTAGAGATTTAAATAGACTCACACTGTACTGTTTCTGACTGGCTCTTTACACAAATAATAGCTTTCTCAAGACTAATCCATGTTATTGGATATAGCAGTAGGTTGTTTATTTTGATTGCTGAGTTAGTATTTTATGTATTCCACAATTTGTTTATCCACTTCGCTATTTATGAAATTTTGTATTTTTTTCTATGTTTTGGCTCTCATAAACAGAGCTGCTATGAGCATTCATGTGCAAGTCTTTTTGTGAGCCTATTCTTCATTTCTAATGGGTAAATGCTTTCAAGTGAGCTGACTAGGCCATCCACTATGACCTATATTAGATAAATTTTGTCTCCTTTTAATATTTTTGACTCAAGTCATTCAGTAAATAAAGTTATTATTGTTTCCTTTCTTATTTTCCACTGATTTGAGGAATCTCAAGCATAAGAAAAGAAACTATAAACTAATCTCAGGCAACTATAGGCTTTTCTTTTTTATTATAAATTTTCTTTTCCAAACAAAAGACCTCTTAAATCTGGGGAAAAAAGAAACAGTTTATGAGATTGAGAGTGTGGGTCTCCATAGGGCACTTGTGAGAGTTAGGTGCTAAAAGTCATTTCCACAATGTGGAAGACCAATATTGATACAGCTGTGTTCAATTCATTTATAAATTTAGTGAAATTTACAACATTGTAGATAAGATAAAAAGGGGGCATATGGTTTAATTTAAGAATTTCAGTCTTGACAACGTGAAAACCTTTATTCTCAGGAACAAGAGGTAAAAACAAAGCAAGACAAAAATACTAAAAGCTTGACACAAAGCCTATAACTTTATTTGAATTCTGACTATACATGGTTATTGTTTATTAATTCTGTATATACATAATTGAGTCAATTAGGAAGGCAGATTTTACTTATAATACATGTAAATCATAAGACTGATAGTTAACTCATCATTTCTACTTTATTAACAACTTTCACTATTTATTGTATCTGAATTAAACTGGTTCTAGTGATTTAAATGACCAAGCAAATAAGATTGCAGTTGTTCAGTCATTTCATACCCAGTTATAGATTGTCTTTGACAAATCCCAAAGCACAGCTTTCCTGGAGTCTAGAATAATAAACATGGCAAAAATATGGAAGGCAGTTTTAATGCAAATACCATATCAAGCATTTAAAATAATGAGTGGTATTTTTATACAGTAAACTACGTTTTATTAATAAAACATGTTTTGATTTCTTTAAGAACATGCCTGTATTGATTACTCAATGCTTTAATTGGGATAAAAAAGCTTATTAAAGTATACCGGGAGCCACGAACTAGGTAACGTGCTTTATAAATCAATTGACTTAACACTTATAAGAACTCTTTGAGATTAGTACTTTTATTAGCCTCATTTTATTGAGAATGTCCCTGAGGTAGAGATTGGTTAAGCATCTTTCACAAGGGCATGCAGCCAGCAAGTGGGAGCAACAGGCTTGGAACCCAGGCTTTCACTACTGAATGGAGCTCTTAAGGACTGCACTATATAAATTATCTCCCTAGCTCACTCTTATACATAAATGTAAGGATCAATACTACCCTTCCCCCCCCGCCCTATTTTTAATGAAGGTGAGAGTACTTAAGGTTTAACTAAAGTCACTGTGGAATTAAAAATAAAATCTGTACTGAAAGCAACAGCATGGCAAAGTTATTCCTTCCTCAATAACAGGGATATGAGCTCTACTTCTAGTTAGGTTTTCATTTAAACACCTTTTTAAAATCTAATCATCACAGCAAGATAGCAACAAACATATCATTACCCATGGACTAGAATGAGATATATCCACTACACTCATTGTGAAATAATTCTTGATGTATCATAAAGGCATCACTCTGTTCAGCAATGGCTTGTGTCCCATTAAAGAATATCTTTCACAAAACAGTAGCCCCTCTCAAGCCCCTATCCATGGGGTTTGTGCTTTCCATGTTTGTATCCATGGTTGTACTTTTGATGGTAGCTAATGCTACAACACCATGCCTACTTCATTCACCTCATTTCACCTCATCATGCAGGCATTTTATCTCCCACATTATCACAAGAAGGGTGAGTATAGTGCAATAAGATTTTGAGAAGCGAGACCACATTCACATTGCTCTTATTACAATATATTGTTAAAATTGTTCTATTATTAGTTATTGTCATTAATCACTTACTGTGCCTAATTTATAAATTAAACTTTATCAGAGGTATGCACGCATAGGAGAAAACATAGTATATATAGGGTGTAGGACTACTACCTGTGGTTTCCAGGCATCTACTGGGGATCTCAGAAAAGGGGACTACTCTTTCTCCCAAATTAGATTGAATTGAGCCATCAAGCCCCAAAAAGGAAAATTTCTTCCGGTAGTCATGGTTTCTCTCTTCATAAATAAGTTTTGACCCTCTCCTTCAGACCTCAGTCTCTATTTTGAATTCCAAATGTCTATTTATATTTTCCTTTTCAGCATTATTGAGAAGCTTCATGGCATAGCTGGCATATTTTAATCAATTTATGGTTTAGCTGGTTTCATTAATGAGAAAGAGCAGTTGGTTAACCTATATAACATTATGAAATAAGTTAAAAGCTTAAACTATCTTGATCCCTTTCCTTCCACTATGAAAATAAAAGGATGAGTTAAAATAACTAAAATAATAATAATGGATTTATTTAAAAACAAATTAGCATCAAATATAGTAACAATGAAAACTTCATATATCTTACCCCTGTGATGGTTTTGCACTGGATGAAAAGATGCTCTCCAGTAGCTGATGAGAAAGAGATAGCATCAGGTATGAAGTCATCTATGACAATTAATGACTTTTTATAGAGCAGAGTAACATTACACACATGTCAGAATGATACATTTGTTTCCAATGAAAACCCAATTAGTTTATGAAAATTATACAAGGGTTTTACTAAAACTTCAACAGTGTAAGATCATTAAGAACTGCATGTGTTATAATCCAGTTGACATACATTGTTGTGTTCAATTTTGAGAAATCTTCAGGTTAAATGCAATTATTCCCATTTTGTAGAAGAAACTAAGGTTTCAGAAGGGTTATTAAAATATCTTTATATCACAGAACTCATAAGAGGTAGGATTTCATATCCAGTTTAGTGGATTGGGACAGGAATTAAAGGAGAGTGATTTACCATGTCTCTGTACAAGGTTAAGCTGTGTTTATATGCTTTGAAAACTGTTTCCTTGCTAGGAAGTATCTGGAGACCATTCATCTCTTAGTCTTCATACCCTTCATACCTTTTTTTTTCTCTTCCTCCTTCCCTAAGGATTTATATACGTGGCGCACATAAAAAAACAAACAAAACCCAAAAAACTTTCTTCAGCCTACCATAGAACTAAATGTATGCAGTTATTTATTAAAAATTCTCTGATAATAATAGCAAAAGCCAGAGATTAGAGATAATAATTAACATGTGAATCTATAAACCGAAGTTTGATTTGGAGAGTGTTTTATAGAAGAGAAAGATATATTTCTTTACATAACATTTTTTCAAAGCTAAGTGACTCTATGGTTTTCTATTTAAAAAAAATTCTTTGGAAATTGTCACTAGAAGAAAGTTTCAAATGAAT
The DNA here is from genome assembly GCF_003009895.1 of Hyaena hyaena. Classification (NCBI taxonomy): domain Eukaryota; kingdom Metazoa; phylum Chordata; class Mammalia; order Carnivora; family Hyaenidae; genus Hyaena; species Hyaena hyaena. The sequence goes on along the minus strand of NW_024082262.1, from coordinate 6,985 downwards.
TTAGCCCCCGTGATCAACTGAATTATGTCCCCCCAAAATTCATGCACTGAAACCTTAACCACTAGGTGACTGTGTGTGGAGATAAGGTATTTGAAAGGGGTAATTAAGGTTAAATGAGGTCATAACATCAGTGTACTAATCCAACGTGATTGATTCTTACAGGAAAAGAAAGACACCAGGCATACGTGCTCACAGAGGAAAGACCATGTGAGAACACAAGAGAGATTTCAGCCGTCTGTAAGCCAAAGAGAAAACCAGCCCTGCCGGTTCCTTGATCTTGGACTCCAGCCTTCAAAACTGTGAGAAAATAAATTTCTTTATTTAAGTCGCTCAATTTGTAGTATTTTGCAAGACAACCCTAGCAAATTAAGACAGTTTCATCACATTTTAATAAAGTTAGAATTATGGGCTAAATAGAAATAACTTGCTCAAAGACTTAAAAACAATAATGTGCTTTGAATATCTTATATACCATGAATCATGCTGGTGCCTTTATCTGCATTTCTTTATTTTAGCCTCTGTAAGACCCTAATGGAGGTAAGTTGATGCAATCCATTATTTTTAAAGTTGAATACATTTATTCTTTCTTTTCTTCAGCAATATTTGCTATATCCCAGGGTTGGCATGTGAGCAAGGTGAACATAGAGTTTGTCCTTATATACTTGTCAAAACAATTACAAAATGTGTTCACTTTTCCAAAGCTGTATTTCTATAATAATGGTGGAAACAGGTATAGCCTGGTCTTCTCTTGTCCTTTGTCCAGGCTTGAGTTCTTCTTGGATTTGTTTTTCATGGAAGTGTAGGCAAGTGTTGTTGAAAAACAAAGAACGGTTGTACTTGAAGAGATGTAGAGACATTTTAAGTCATTTAAGTCATTTTCAAGTAAGTCATTTCCCATTAGGTGTATAGAATAAAGGTTTTGAACAGACATTTTTTTCCACACCATCTTTTTATTTTCATTTTCTTAAATTATGATATGGAAGAAAAATAGGAAAGTACAAATAAAAAAAGATATGTAACTTGTCTTAACGCATTCACCAATATACAACTTTCAGTTGGTCAAGAAATAGAATATTACCTTTTCTCAATAACTAAACAGATTCTTCCTTTCAAAATAACTACTATCTTTGTTGTCTGGTAATTGTTTCCTTGTCTTATGTTAATATTTTTAACAGTTTTTCATATAGGTTGTGACAGTTTTACTTAAAACTTGCAATACTGTTTTTTAAAATTTTATGTAAAGAAAACCTTGCCATTTGTATTCTTTTTTTCTAGTTTTATTCATTCAACATTATGAGTTTGTGATTTCATCAGGCCAATTTATATAGATGTGTTATTACCCACTCAGCTGTATAATATTCCATTGTATTCTTATGCCATAGCTCATTATTAACGGACATAGGGTTGCTTGAGCTTTTGGTATGAATAATGCTCCAATGGCATTCTTAACACAGAAACAGTCATCTGGCACAAATGTGCATACATTTAGCTAGGAGTATAATTAACAAATCTTAAGATATTCAGTGGCTTTATGTGATTAGTGCCAAAATACTTTCTAAAGTGGTTGTATCATTATATACTACTACCAGCAGTATACAGTGGTTCTAATATCTCCGCATCTTTGTGATGGTCAGTCAGTATACATATATTTTATCCATCCTGTTGGACATACAGTCTATCTCATTGTGGCTAATTTTTATTTCCTTGATTATTAATAAGGTCAAACCACTTTTCATGAGATTGTAGGTCACTTGACAACCCTCTCTTCTAAAGTGTGTGTTCAAAGCTCATTCTTATTTTTTTGGATTGACTCTTTCATGAAATTTGAAGGAATTCTCTAAATATGAACAAATTTTAATTAAATATATTATAAATATCTCCTGAGTATGTGACATGCATTTAACTCTCAAAATTATGTCTTTTCATGAAGTGATTTCTTTATTTAAATGTTGTAAAATTCATCAGGCTTTTGCCTTTGCGATTATTATTTCCTGTATCTTGTTTAAGGAATCTCTCCTTAAAATGAAAAATGTGAAAATATCATATTTTTGTTATTTTTTAGAAAGTATATAACTTTCCCTTTTTCGTTATGATCTATAATCCACCTAGAATTGATTGTATCTGGTTATATGTAAGAATCAAGTTCTGTATTTTTCTACATGGATATTTAATTGAGCCACCACCATTTAATAAAGCAGCTTCCTTTTCTTTTTTATGTATAGTACCATTATTTCCACGAATTATGTGCCCATATATCTAGCTAGGTACTCCATGCTATTCCATTGTTATATTTGTGTATTTTTGTGATAACATTATACTATCCTAATAAGTGACTAAAAAGTCTTAAAATCTGGTAAAAGAAGTCTTTCCACTTTTATTTTTCAAGAGTGCTGATCTAGTCTTGATTCTCACACTTACATACAAATATTATAATCACCTAGCCAAGCTGAAAGTTTAATGAGATTTTATTAAATTAAGTATCAGTTTGTAGAGAATTTACATGCATACAATATTAAGTTTTCTGAACCATAAACATGTCATATGCCTCCATTTATACAAGCCTTAAACTTTTTTTGATTATATTTTATAAGTTTTCTACATAGAAGTCCTGTATACTATTAGATTAATTCAATGACAGTGATATGTCTAATGTAATTTTAATTGAAAATTTTAATTTTTAAATTTCAATCTTCTTGTTTCTAGTATATAAGAATTCATTTATTTGTATTCATTGGGTTTATAGCCAAAAACCCTACTAAAATTAACTATTAATTTTAATACCGTATGTTGAGCTATTTTTGATATTTTCCTGTAGATAAGAATATTATTTGAAACTAATGTATTATTTTTCTTCCCAGTCTTTTTTTTTAACTTTCAATATTGTTTTTTTGTTTTGGCATATTTGCTAGGTCATATAAAAACAATTTTTAATAAAAATGGTGATATCAAGCATCCCTGTCTCACTTCTGTTCAAATTAAAATAAGCCATAAATTGTTCTTAATTATAGTTATTCATATTCAGCATATACCTTTGCTTATTACATATAGTATATTGTTTGCTGAAATTCTCAATATTAACTTTTTCCTCTTCAAATTTAAAAAATATTTAATATTTATTTAGTTTCGATATATATATAGAGAGAAAGAGCACATGAGGCAGTGGCTGGCAGAGAGAGAGGGAGACACAGAATCTTAAGCAGGCTCCAGGCTCTGAGCTGTCAGCACAGATCCTGACATGGGACTTGAACTCATGAGCCATGAGATGATGACCTGAGCTGAAGCTGAATGCTTAACTGAACCACCCAGGTGCCTCTCCTCTTCAAGTATTTTAAATACAGCCTTTAAAAGTTAGCTAATGTCAAGAGTTTGAACTTCTACCTTTCTACCATCTGTTGTGTCTCTTTATTATCACTATGTATTTCTTTATGTGTCTAGTTGTTTCTTAATTGTATTCTAGATGTATTTTTGGAAGTAATTTGATAATTAGGATGATCTCACCTTTCTTCAGAAAAGTTCTGCGTGTGATTCTGGAAGGGAATTAAGCAGTACCAGGCTGATATCACCTGAATCTAATTTGAGAGAATAAGATGATTTGAGGTTGAGTTGCAGTTGACTATTTGCTTTAAGTTGACTCTCTTCTTACCATATGGTTTTTAAAGGTTCTGGTCCAAAGGTAGCATTTAAGCAGAGCCACTTCCCTTACTAAACTCTGGATTCCAATCTGTTATACTAGTCTCATAAGACAGTTGAAAGTATTGCTAAAACCAATAATCCCCTAAAACCTGGCTGATTCCGAGGTTAGAACAAAATACATAATGACCTTGGAATATTTTGTTTTGCAGAAAAGTAAGGAATTGCTAAACAATAAAAATGATGGTGAATTATAAAATAGATAAAGAAGCCACCTCAAAGAGGCCCCCACAGGTCAAATTGGGCAATTGAATACCAAAGTAATGAAATACAAAAATGAATTATAAACCATCGCAGATGTAAGGATTCTTGAATCTATATCAACAATAATACATGTAAATAAACATTAATGCATAAATTTAACAAGGCATAAAATCGGGCTATTGCTTACAGTAGAAAGCTAAGAACTTTGTACTGAATGCAAAGTACTGGAATTGGGAGATAAGTAATTTTCAAGTATCATGTTAATATTGAATTAGGCAAGGACCATCTATAGATCTTAAGTTTAGAGGAAAAATTTGATAAGGAACAGGAAATTTGTTGGGTTTTAAAAATGTCAGGTTGCTTATTGGTTGCAAGGGAACATAATCATTACACAGTGGAGGAGTCAAGACAACAGAGTGGGCAAAGTTGGTGTTATCAATGAAGGGCACATGAATGGACATCATAATTTCCAGATGTGATACACTGCAGAGGACATTAAGATGCTTATATTGTATTTTGACTGAGAATGTAATGAGAAGATATCAGAAAAAAATGAGGATAGTTCTATTGAAAGGTTGTTACTGTACTGTTTAAAGATATTAATATCATGATAGTTAAGGAAAGGCTGTAAAAGTGTTATATACTAAAGGAGACATAGAGACTTGGCAAATAATTGAAATAGCTGACTTCAGATGAGATACTATATTGGAGGGGGCGATGTTATAAATGATTTTATTTGGTCAGTTGATAAAATTGGTTGATGTTATAGATACTGGAATTATTAACCATACTGCCATTATCTAAAAGAATGTCCACACTTGTGGACTAAAGTATTTAGGGATAAAGAACCACAGTAATTTGATCTATATATGCAAATATTTCAAAAATAAATATTAGCAGTACCTATGACCATAGTACAAATTATTAATAACTGAATTAGTATAAAATGTATAGGAGTATGCATTGAATATTTTTATTCTTGAATCCTTTATATTAGTTTGAAATTAATTCTATACAAAATTTTTAAAAATATGATAAAGTTCAACCTTTCAGCCACCTTGTCCATATCCACCATATCCATGGTCACCCTATAAATATCTCCAGGGAAAAAGCAGACCTCTTCATTTCTCTTGCCTGAGCTTTGCTGTCCTCTGGATTTTGGCCAACAATGTATACCTCCTTTCCTTTTCTTACTTTTAGCTCTCAAATTCCTTCAAAGATATTCAAGAGAGTCAGTCCACATTACTCAATATGTCATTGCTGGATTAGAGGATAATTTCCATCCTTTATTTATATGAATTTTTAATGAAAACAGTCAAACAAAGAAAAATTATGTACACATAATATAATTAATTCTTGTGTACACACAACTCAGGTTTTCAAATCTTTGCAACTCGACATATTTTCCTTTTTAATTACTTAAAATATCACAGATTATTTCTCTCCTATTTCCATTTTATCCTTCCTAGATATAACAACTCTCCTTATTTTGGTGATCATCACTTCCATGCATGCATATATGTTTAAAGTATGGAAACAATTCTATAAGCAGGTGATAGCATTGTTTGCATTAGTTTAAATTTTGTAAACATGGTATAAATGTTTATCTTGATAAATTTCCTTCTTATCAACATTAATACAGTTGGCATACAATATTATATTAATTTTAAGTATACAACATTATACACATTATAGAATGCTCACCATGGTAAACATGTTACCATCTGTAACCACACAAAATTATTACAGTATTTTGACTGTATTCCCTTTGCTGTTCTTTTCACCTCCATGCCTAATTTATTTTATAACTAGAACTTTATACCTCTTAAATCTTTACCTATTTTGCCCATCCCCCCACTCCAATTCCTTTGGAAGCCACCATTTTGGTTTCTGTGTTTGAGTCTATCTCTGTTGTTTATTCATTTGTTTTGTTTCTTGCATTACACATGTAAGTAGAATCATATGGTATTTTTTTTTGTCTGACTTATAATGCTTAGCATAATGCTCTCTAGGTACGTTTGTATTGTGTTGTCACCAGTGGCATAATTTTGTTCTTTTCTATAGCCAAGTAGTATTCCATTGTACTTATGCAACTTCTTCTATATCCATTCGTCTAGACACTTAGGTTGTTTCCATATATTGGCTACTATGAAATTTCTTTTTTATCAACATTGTATATTTTTATGTTGATACTTATTTATTTATATTTGTTTATTTTATACAACTGTATGACTATTGTACAAATAATTTCCCCATTTTCTTGTTCATTAAAATGTCAGACTTTTATGTTTCCTTATAACAGATGACGTTACAGTGAACATACTTCTGTTATGACTAATTGTGCATATGGGCAAAAGTTTCTTTAGGAACAAAAGTATAGGATATTTACTGCTCAGCAGCATTCCTTGGGCATAAGGAATGCACAGATTCATCTTAATGAGGTATTGGCAAAATGCTCTTTAAATTTTTTTTTAATATTTATTATTTTTGAGACAGAAGGGCAGAGCATGAGTAGGGTAGGGGCAAAGAGAAAGGGAGACATGGAATCTGAAGCTGGCTTCAGGCTCTGAGATGTCAGCACAGAACCCATGACCAGCGAGATCATGACCTGAATTGAAGTTGGATGCTTAGCAGACAGAGCCACCCAGGTGCTCCAGCAAATTGCTCTTTAAAGTCCTTGCACTTAAAGAGTAATGTTTCCTTGAGCAGTATCTAAGGTTTACTGTTGCTCTACAGCATGCCGGAACTTGGTATTATCAGACGTAATTTTTGCCTCTCTGATAGCTAGTAAATGGTATCTCATGATTGCTTAATTTACATTTCCCTGATAACTAGTGAAGTTTGAACAGGTTTTAAGTGTCTAATTTCCATTTAAGTTCTGTGATTTTTAACTTTGCCCATTGTTCTCTTTTATTGTTGTTCTTTTACAGATTAGTATTTCTCTTTATTTTTTATTTTTTTTTTTTTACAAATAGTTTATTGTCAAATTAGTTTCTACATAACACTCAGTGCTCATCCCCAAAGTGCCCTCCTTCATGCCCATCTCCCCCTCCCCCCCACATCCATCAGTCCTCAGTTTTTGTCAGCATTC